>NC_080466.1:530000-547500 GCF_030265055.1 Doryrhamphus excisus | reverse complement strand
AAATAACACATTCATAACATTGGAACTTTTGTTTTAATGTCTGCACATTTTTAAGCAGTTGCAAAATCTCCATTATAAATAAAATATACATGTGTAAAAAAAAAAATTCACATTAAATACGGTAAAGAAAATTGACTTTTGGATTTTCAAAACAGCCGCACAGTGGACCAGTGGTTAGCATGTCAGAGTCACAAGAGATGGAGCTTCTGTGTGGGTTTTCTCTGGGTACTTCCACATTCCAAAATCATGCATGTTAGGGATTAAGGTTAATTATTTGGGTTTGGGAATGGGGTTAGAAAATGAATGGATTGTTTTGGAATTAGTCAAGGTGTTTTCTAGAGATATCTACTTTGTATACTGGATCCAAGGGCTGTAAGGGTACATGGGTTTAATAACATTTTTCTGTATGGAACTTTAGGTTCCATAGTCAATTTATGGCCGGCTTAAATTGACGGTTTGTTCCAATAACCAACTTCATAGTCCATCTGGGCCCATAGTGGTTCATAATAATGAATGTACATGCTGTCGCACCATATGAATATCAACAAAACCAGAATTAAAAAAATATCACATTCAAAGATCACATTATGTACACACTTAGAATATTCACATCCAAGAATAAACACCAAAAAAGGCAATCAACATTTGGTTGAGTCTTCCCTCTTTGTTCATGTACTTGGTTCCGACCACAGATGCCATTTTCCCAGACAACGGAATCACAACGCAGTTCATCTATAAATGATATGACTCATAACCCATAAGAACACTTGCCATGAACGCTCATTATGAATCAACTAGCACAATGCAACTGATCTTAGTGGATGTCTCATTTTCCTTTATGCACACGCGGCCTACATGGGGTTCTGGGTTCTTACGGGATATCCACTTTTCAGGAACGGCATTCTTCCCTGACCGTCCCGTTCAAATACACAAACACATAAACACGTTGTGGGTCCCGCTTGGTCCAAAAAAATGTAAAGATTTTTTGGATCTAAATAGCAAAAACCCCCGGTGCCGTTCAATCCATGCTGTACATCTTTTTATTTTAACAGTCAACCAGAAGATAAAGACTGGTGGCACAAATGTCCTTCCAGACCGTGAAGATGGCGCTGCAAAAAGTCCAAAAGGTGGTAGGTGACACCCTGACCACTTGTCACACAGGCTTGTGGGTGTGGGGCTTTTATTGCTGACCAGGAGATGCGTTGACTGGGGGAGGAAGGACGGCCACGGGTTCAAGTCCGTACTTCCATTTGGTCTCCATCAACCCTAATTTTAGACAATGGAAACATCAGCTGATTTGCTGCTGATTTAGGGAGTTAAACGTATCAAAATGACTATAGGGGTGTTACTTCCTGGCCAGGGGGCTCGAATAATGTTAAAAACTGTATGAGGAAGGTCGGGAACAGGTTTCCGTTTATAAAGGACACAGACGATAGGACTGTACCACATGCATGATA
This sequence comes from Doryrhamphus excisus, assembly GCF_030265055.1. Classification (NCBI taxonomy): domain Eukaryota; kingdom Metazoa; phylum Chordata; class Actinopteri; order Syngnathiformes; family Syngnathidae; genus Doryrhamphus; species Doryrhamphus excisus. Next base: position 546,043 of record NC_080466.1, on the reverse strand, counting down.
TGGGTATGAAAATAAACGCTAATACACTCAATTACTATTCCAAATGTGCCTTAGCCGTTATTTCATTCCTCAGTAACTACTCTAAATGTATGTGCCTTAGTCATTAGTTCATTAATTCACCAGTAACTATGTGCCCCAGTGGTCAATTCCTCAGTAACTACTCTAAATGTATGTGCCCCAGTGGTTAATTCCTCAGTAACTACTCTAAATGTATGTGCCCCAGTGGTTAATTCATCAGTAACTACTCTAAATGTATGTGCCCCAGTGGTTAATTCATCGGTAACTACTCTAAATGTATGTGCCCCAGGGGTTAATTCCTCGGTAACTACTCTAAATGTACGTGCCCCAGGGGTTAATTCCTCGGTAACTACTCTAAATGTATGTGCCCCAGTGGTTAATTCCTCAGTAACTACTCTAAATGTATGTGCCCCAGTGGTTAATTCCTCAGTAACTACTCTAAATGTATGTGCCCCAGTGGTTAATTCCTCAGTAACTACTCTAAATGTATGTGCCCCAGTGGTTAATTCCTCAGTAACTACTCTAAATGTATGTGCCCCAGTGGTTAATTCCTCAGTAACTACTCTAAATGTATGTGCCCCAGTGGTTAATTCCTCAGTAACTACTCTAAATGTATGTGCCCCAGTGGTTAATTCCTCAGTCATTAGAGTTTTTAGAAAAGGAAAAGAAGAAGGAACTCACAGGAAATCTGCCACGCGAAGGAAGAGAAGGAAGAGAAGGAAGAGAAGAGAAGAGGAGAGGAGCGGCCATCAGTGCGAGGAGGATTAGAGTGGTGACGTGATGTAAAACTTGTACTCACTTGGCTGCCGCCGTTCCTCCGCTTCCCGCTTCCGTTCCGGCTGCCGAGGAAGCCTTCCGGATGAGCCGATATTGCATCTCGGCGGCGGCGGCGCTGGAGTAAGACAAGGATTTCCCGAGGGGCGGGGGGTGCGGGGAGTGGCAGGGGTAGTTTGCGGAAGATGAGGAGGGGGTGTCCGTGGAGCGGGTGCGGTGGGGGTAGGCGTGGTGGGGCAGGTGCGGGGCGATGAAGCGAGGGTGGGCGGTCGATGAGGAGTGGTGGTGATGATGATGGTGGTGATGATGATGATGGGAATGGTGATGGTGGGGTGGATGCGGGGCAGAAGGAGGCGGGGGTGCAGGCGCTTGACAGACAGGCAGGGGGTGGCCCCCCCGGTGAGGTTCCACGGGTTGGCGTTCCCGCTCAGGAGGGGGGGAGTAGCAGGTGGAGGAGGTTGAGCGGTGGAGGAGTGGGTGATGGCGCTGGGGAGACTGGGAGTCAACATCTCTGTGTTGGGAAGTCAGGAAGGATGAGATGTAGCCGCCCCCGCCGCCGCCCCCGCCCGCCGCTGAAGGAACCTCCCCTCCAGCCATCAAGCTGTCACATGACAGGCTCCCATTGGGGGCTGGCTGATGGGGCGGAGGCGTGTGATTGGCTACGCTCTTGAAGCTGCTGGACACCGTGGTGGATTCGGAGATGTGGGCGCCCCCTGCTGGGGTGTGCATGGAGCAGGAGGATTGGGACGCCACCCCTGACAGGACAGCGGGGTCGGGAAACGACGGGTAGGAACGGCCAGCGAGAGAGTAGCCTGGGACGCCGCCCTCGCCGCCATCTTGTCTCTCCCCGTCCGCCCCCCCTCTGACAGATGAACTGTCCCGGTCCAGACTGGGCTGGGAGCGGAACCCGGGCTGCTGGCTGACCTGGACCAGCGAGGAGGTTGAGGAGGAAGAATCCCTGCTACTGCTAGCTCGCTCTCTTTGACTTAGCTGGAGGATACAGGAAGTAAACACAGAAAAACGTTGGGGTTGTCCATTTAGACATCATTATAGTGTAAAGCTAACTATAGGGGTGCTATCTCACATCTAGAGGGCTCTAATATTAAAAAAATCTGCCACAAAAAAAAACCATATTAGGAAAGCAGGAAGTGAACAAATGTAAGAGTTAGTGATTGTAAAAGTACCAGATGGAGGGGTAGGATTTAATAAGCTTTGCTTCTTCCTACTCCTTTTGGACATGTGGAACTGGGAACTGATTATGGGATGCACTCAATTGGAATCTGATGCATGTTCAAATGAAATAAAACCATTACCATTACCATTACCATTACCATGACAATTACCATTACCATGACCATTACCATGACCATTACCATGACCATTACCATGACCAAAACCATGAAGTCATGAACAGGTTTTTCCAAACCTACATGGCCCTGCCTCCTAAACCTAAGAACCGATTGGGCCGCCCTTAGAAGCTACAACTGCTTCAATAACTGGAAGTCCTCAGGAGCGTGACCAATTGCCTCCAGTTCTACTGGCTTACTTTAAGAAAAAAAGATGTAAATAATTGAAATAAAGTAAAATGTATGAACGTAGCGATGCCATCGAGCATACGTGTACGTTACCTGGTTTGCATAAGCGTGGGTCAGGGGGGCGTGGTTCTTGCCGGGGCTGTAGGTAGGTCTGTACTTGTACATGGTGGGGGTGGGAGGTACTTTGTTGACTAGATTGTAATCTGTAGAGAAATGGGACCAAGAGCTCTGATGACTACAACAGAAGAACGAAACATGTACGCTGGAATATTATTTCATATCAAAGCTGGTAATATTATTATTGACGCCAATACCGGTCCTAACCATGTCGGTTAAATCCCCACTCATGTGTTTCTCCTACGTTGTGCAATATGTTCAATAATAATAATAATAATAATAATATGATTACCGTGTGTGTTCCGCCTGGTGACCCCAAGGTAGTGAAGCTCTGGTTTTGGAGGAGGGGGGTCAGCATCACATGACTGGCTTTCTTGCATATCCAGACTGGACTGTGACTGGAACATTGACACACATAATTACAACATGCTAATGATCAACATGCTAATGATCAACATGCTAATGATCAACATGCTAACGACCACACTGGCAGACAATGGTTTAAATACGCCATTTTCCTTCTGCTGACCCACCCAGGGGGGCAAACACAAGGGGGAAGCATGGGCGGCCATATTGTATAATTGATGGCTCCAGTTATTAATAATCATCACCACCTTGGTCACACAAATATAGTTCATCTCCTGCTAGTATTAGACGACGATGTACACCAGGGGTGCTCACACTTTTTCAGCATGCGAGCTACTTTTAAAATGACCGAGTCAAAATGATCTACCCACTACAAAAATGCAAAACATCTATTTATTTTCAAATGTATTGAGGATTATTTGTACGTACAATGTATGTTGATGTACCTTACATAACCAAATGAGCCAATATTGCAAAACACACATAATTAACTATTAACATTTTTTGTAATTACCTGAGTTTACTTTGATGACTTGCACTGAATTGAACCAGCCAGGGATGCATAGTCCGGACAGTAGCTGCTGATAGCCAGCCTCAAGCACACTTCCAAATGTTTATCAGTCATGGATAATATCCGTATCATAATATCCGTATAATATTCCATATCCGTATGGAAGTCATATGTTTTTGCCTTTTTACTTGGTCCAGTTTTTGCCTTTTTACTTGGTCCAGCTCCTTCACTCATTTTAGTGACCATAAACTTTAGCGAGGGCTTAAAATCTCGCAATTCGCCGACTAGCTTAGCACTTTGCATCGTTGTTTACGCATGAGCGGTGACCTAAAGGTCAAAATTCAGTTGTCATCTGACTGGTTGTCCTGTATGTCAATCAAGTAACGGGGATGGATGATAGGCTGACATCGTAAGTTCTGCTGCACTTAGAGACGTTGTTTGATTTGATTGGTCGCCCGAAGGGCAACATTCAGTTGTCATCTGAATGGCTGCCCTGTATGTCAATCAAGTGACGGCATTGATGCTGGGATGATATTTTTTTAATGTCACGCCGCGATCGACCAGCGATCGACCAGTACCACCTCCGCGATCGACCGGTAGCTCGCGATCGACTTAATGAGCACCCCTGATGTACAACAACAACCCACGGCGGTTTAACTTCCATCATCTCACCCGATGAAGATTCCCTCGAAGGCCGTTGTCCAGGATCTTAGCCGTGAGCTGGTCGTCGGTTAGCTGCGGGCGTAGAAATGGAGGCTGGATACACACACTCGGTACGCACTTCTTCCTGGTCAAATATCTGAAGGACACAAAAGGCACTTGATCTTTGACAGGGTTTGTTTTGAAATTCCAAGGAAGCCTGATCTTGGAATGAAACTTTCAATGTTTACGGTCGATGTGAAAAGGTACACATCTGATGTGTGAGAAAAAACTAACAGCGTATATAAGCCCTTACTTTTTCATGTATTTTTACCATCATAATTCTAAACAGGAAATTAGGCTAAATATGAATACAGTCGTCCCTCGTTTATAGCGTTTAACTGGTTCCAGACCCAAATGCATGACATGAATTTCCAAGGTTAATTAATGGAATATTTGTGTAGTTAAAAGCATAGAAAACCTGTTCATATAATGCCTTTCTAAATAGGGTTAGAGCCCCGTAAACATGAAATAACACGCCTTTACACTGTTATTCATTATTCATGGTTTACACCACATTGCCACTCAGGGATGTAAGACTGTCGCTAGCTAGCAAGCTAACCAGTTAGCGTCAAATTTATTTCCTCCAAAACCTAAGCCAAAAACGTACCACTTCCACACAGTATGGGAGGAGCACTAATTCCCACTCCATGTCTGACATGCCATGGTGGTCTTTATACAGTGTTAAGGTAATGTAATGTAAGGTAATGTTTTGTGTCGTTCCAAAATGGCACAAAATAAATGTGATACAGCGAGGGAGCGATAATGGAACCTCGATACTGCGAGGGACAACCATATAATCTTCATGAATTTCCCATGTGTTTGATTACCATCTTTTTACTAGGAGATTGATGGATAACTTGCTTTGAAGTGACAAAGTAAGAATTTCAAGGTGGTTCAAAGGTCAAAGCGTACCTGGGCGCCTGTGAACTGCAGAGGACATGAGTGACGTTCCTCCAACAGCCATCCGTAAACGGATTAACTCCTCCTCTGAACTTGCCTGTGACCTGAAGAAAACAAAAGAGAGCAGAGATCAACGCTCAAGCTCAATTCCACCACTTGTTTTCTGCCATAAGAGCTCATTAATTGTATTAATAACATGATATAATAATGCAATGTAACTCTTCTTTCTGGATTTCTTCAACTGATTGATATTAAACATGGTAGGGAAATAAAACATCCCAAATGTCATCTGTGCTCCATCCACCATCGTTTCACTTCACACGGCTCTGGCCTTTCGTGGGTTAAGGCGTTCCTACCTGCTCGTTAGTAGTTCTGCCCCTCGCCACCAGCACAATGTGGAAACCAGTGAGACCAGCAACTGGAATGAAGAACAGGCCTGCAACACACATTACCGCCAGCCTGGGAATAGTAGCTTTAAGGACTACGTGTTGACATCCGTTGGGGAAAAGTGGAAGGTAATTAAAAGAACTGCACATTTGTTTAATGGGATTTGTGTTCCTGACAAAATGATTTGGTTTCCAGGCCAAATTGAAGTCAAATTCCGTCCAGTCAAGGATACGTGACAATGGCATGCAGGCGGCTGATGTACTGGTGATGGTAGAAGAGGAAGAGCAACCCAAAGCCAAACACGGCCATGATGTGGGCCGTCAGTGAAAGGAGGAAGAGGAAGAAGTATCTGTAGTTCCTCCTGCCGATGCAGTTGTTGACCCAGGGACAATGGTGGTCGAAGTCCTGTCCAAGCCAAGCAAAGAGATGAAGCTTTAGAAACCACGGAGGGTTGACGTTCCTGTGATGAAACTACGGTATGATTTCCATGAAATGGTTTTGCTTTGGTGGTGGTGGTCTCGCCTTGAAACCATACTTTTGTTCTAGAACAAAACTCCATGGCCGCTGAACCAGAGCATCACTTCCCTACGCCTTTGAGTCAGTCATTTGTGTGTACAACGGAGATGGCAACTCAGAGTACCCAGCCTTCTTGGAGACCATCAGAGTTCTGGTGCCAAATACCAGACCATGGTTCTCAGTCAGGAAAGGTGGGATTGCACCCTCCGTGTTGGGTGTGAGGTCATCAGGGTTTTGTTTACAAGTGAAGTCTGAAGTCTGGGCTTCCCTACTGCTGCCTCCATGACGCAGAAGAAAATGGACGGATGAAGTCAAATCTTCTTCAGTCTAATTTTGTACATCATTTTGTGTAGACCTTTATGTTGGCTACAGGATCTAAAAATGTGACATGGAAGTGATTTGAAGCATTGTGTGCTTGAACATGAACGATGAACACGAACGCACCTCCACACAGTTGTCACAGACGGAGCAGTGGGAGCACCGTGGGGGCCGGTAGAAGCGACAAGTTGAACACCATTTCATCCTGACTTGGATCCCTCTGATCTGCACCGTTTTGTAAAGAGGAGCGCGGAAGTCGTCCTCCTTGTCCTCGTCCTCCTCCGCTGCAGACACACAAAGACGCCAGCTCAAAAACATAACTAGCAAAACCAAACCTTGCGGTACCCCCCCCGTTACTCTCTGTTCAAGAGATGATGTTCTAGCACATATTCTGTCACCATCAAGTTGGTGGGACATTTTTTCTGTCATTCAAGACTGACTTGAATGATGACGTTAAAAATTGAACAATAACCTGGTGAATGCCGAAAAGACAATAAGTGTGGGGAATTCTAGTACCTGAACTTCAGACCATTGCAATTACTATGTTTTTTTTATCCCTGCACAACGTTGCCTGGCCATTCTTGTGTATGTGAGGAATAGACTTGCATCTTCTTCTTCTACGTGTGTGTTCCACAGGAGAATAACATGCAAGCGTCTTCATCAAATACACAACAATTGTCAGGCAGTGTGCACGAGACAAATATAACGTAAACGATTTGTGAGGTCTGATTGTTTTGGAGGAGGTATTTTTATGATACAAATGTATTACTCTTTTGAACGCATATTGTTTTGAGAAGCCAAACGTGTCCCTGTTGATGTACTACACCAGGGGTGCTCATTAAGTCGATCGCGAGCTACCGGTCGATCGCGGAGGTGGTACTGGTCGATCGCTGGTCGATCGCGGCGTGACATTAAAAAAATATCATCCCAGCATCAATGCCGTCACTTGATTGACATACAGGGCAGCCATTCAGATGACAACTGAATGTTGCCCTTCGGGCGACCAATCAAATCAAACAACGTCTCTAAGTGCAGCAGAACTTACGATGTCAGCCTATCATCCATCCCCGTTACTTGATTGACATACAGGACAACCAATCAGATGACAACTGAATTTTGACCTTTAGGTCACCGCTCATGCGTAAACAACGATGCAAAGTGCTAAGCTAATGCGAATTGCGAGATTTTAAGCCCTCGCTAAAGTTTATGGTCACTAAAATGAGTGAAGGAGCTGGACCAAGTAAAAAGGCAAAAACTGGACCAAGTAAAAAGGCAAAAACTGGACCAAGTAAAAAGGCAAAAAACATATCACTTCCATACGGATATGGAATATTATACGGATATTGTGATAGGGATATTATCCATGACTGATAAACATTTGGAAGTGTGCTTGAGGCTGGCTATCAGCAGCTACTGTCCGGACTATGCATCCCTGGCTGGTTCAATTCAGTGCAAGTCATCAAAGTAAACTCAGGTAATTACAAAAAATGTTAATAGTTAATTATGTGTGTTTTGCAATATTGGCTCATTTGGTTATGTAAGGTACATCAACATACATTGTACGTACAAATAATCCTCAATACATTTGAAAATAAATAGATGTTTTGCATTTTTGTAGTGGGTAGATCATTTTGACTCGGTCATTTTAAAAGTAGCTCGCATGCTGAAAAAGTGTGAGCACCCCTGTACTACACTGATGATGGGGACAATTTAATGTCAAAAAATGTATCCCTTTAACACAGCACAATTATTTCCTGTAAAACACCCCCCCCCCATTTGAAATACTAGCGAAAACTAATAATACAGACCGAACTTGAAATTGAAACCAGGAAAATGTAGCAGAAAGGAGAGCATACAGGCGTATTCACCAGTCAAATTGCATGTCGAGTACTAGAAATTTGCACTATAAATTTTGTTTTGGAGATCCACCTACCTCTTGGAAAGATGCCTGGGTCCATGAATGTGGCCATACAGAAGTTCGCCAAGACAAACAGGAAGATGATGCCATTGTAAATGGGTACGGCGGCAGAGAAACGCTCCGAGAGCCAAGGACAACTGCACAACAGACAAAAAGGACACCACCGGGAAGAAAATGAATGGACGCACATAAACGTGACAATATTTCAATATTGCTTGGATACACGTCATCATGTCCTGGTTGAGTGCCAGTATACGGTATACAGTATACGGTATACAGTATACAGTATACAGTATACAGTATACATGCATGTACAGTGTACAGCACTTACGTGAAGCAGAAAAAGAGCGTAGTTGAGCCAACCAGGAAGAAAGTGGCGGCCGACACGGGGATGTAGCGCGAGGGTCGCAAGGGTCTGGAGGACAGGACCACAGCATGGGGCAGGGGAGAGGAGGATGGACCCCGCCCTTCATTCTTAATACTACCACCTGGCATCACTTCCTGTGTGCGCGCCGTTTCACTCGGGCCTCAGCTTTGCTGCGATGCCGAGGGAGTCGCCATTCTGAGTTCAATGTCCCTACTGGTGTTCTACGTGGGATTCTGATATCGGGACTAAAATGATGGATCGGTTGCGCTTTTGTCCTTTGCAAAAATCCTCACGGAGATCCTGAGCCATTGTAAAAAAAGTTTTTCCAGGTTTGAAATATTTGTTTCTGTCAAAAAGCAGACTGACTTAACACGGGACATTACAGACGATATTCAAAGAGGGCTGGAAACTTCCGAAAATTAAGTTCTCCCCCCAAAAAAGCAAACAGACCAAACTGGAATTTTCTGCAAATACAGTGAAAAAGCTTGACTTTTAAGATCAAATGATATAAAAAGCAGTTTAGTCTGTTATGTAAACCATACATAATATCACTCCCCTTTGAATTAAAAAGGGAGTCAGGATAAAAGCACAAGAGTAGAAAACCAGTTTTAATAAGAACAAAGTGAATTGTCCTGGATCAACACTTTTTCCGTCCCTTGTGAATTGCTCTTGCTTAGAAGTCAAACCTTAAATTAAAAAAATGTGCTTTTTCCATATTTACCAGAGAGTACGGAGGTGTACACAACTATGGTTGCTGCACGAGAACATAATGAGCTGCAATTAAAAAAAGGGAACTTGCTTTTCATCCAACATTCATATTAGCCCCAGCAGTCTGTAAATGTGCCACTGGGGGAACTTGGTTTTCCTGCGTGTGGGCATCGCTAACATCTACCAAGCTGCTTGGGGTGTGTGAGGGACAAAACCCAACTGCTGGTGTTGGACTTGAAAAAACGACGGGGGTCAAATCCAGAATAAAATCCACTGGTATCCATGTCAGTTACATTTTCAGAAGCAACAACTTTGAATCCGAGGCGGAATGAAGGGACAACACTCAACAGCAAAAATATGCCATCTTCAATGAAGACAGTTTCTCCATTGATGAAATTCTTCTGCTGTTAGTGACTAGCCAAGCATGGACCCCCCAAGAGCTACCATTGGGCTGGAGAAAAATACAGCAACAATTTTAGCTTTGCATCATAGGAATCTTGAAGGCTGAGCTTATATTGGATATTCTTTCCCCAACAACATGATCAGATGTATTGGATTCTGTCGTGTTTCCAGTTGAAACGTGAGGTTGAAAGTCTACAGATCAAATTCATTCGTTGAATCGTGCATCAACAACAACAAAAAAATTGTAGCCTGAGGGGTGGTCAGGATTACCGCACCTAAAAGTAAGACAAATGCCAAAGTTAGAAACAGTGAGTGAACAATTCAAAGCAACACACCTGTACTGGAATATATCATGGGTGTCCACAGTGCGGCCCAGGGACCATTTTTGTCCGGCAACTCATGTCTTAATGACCCTCAGTATACAGAAGGTAAATTATACCCAAATTCACACCTAAGTCACTCAAACACATGAAGGACATGTAAATCAGTAATAAAAGGATTAAATACAAAATGAAACAATAATAAAGATGCAAGTTATTACAATTTTCATATGAGCAGACACTTTAACGTGTTCAAGGATATCTTTATCCTTGACGATTGAGATAATGTCGCACATTTCTTATGACACAAACACGCCAACACTGATTTGAGTCTTAGCCAATTGGAAAAATTATACAGTGACAACATTTGCAGTATTTCTGTCATGCAAGTGTTTTGGGGGGTTTGTGTGCGTTTCTTGCATTTGCAGAATTGTTTGTTTGTTTTGAAACATGTGTTCTGTCAAATTTTGTATTCGGAATCTTAAAAAAGCTAACCATTTGGTGCAATATATACAACCAGACATTGAATATTTGTTAACTGCATCCAGTTAATGAAGCGGTGTGCGGATGTGGCATGCACAATATAAACGCATTTTAAAATGTCAGATATATGAATTAAGATGTGTGCATTAATATGAAATAAGATATATAAAAAATGTCAATGCACATTTGAATGGGGCTACGGCTACGGGTATGTTATGTTCCACAATCGCGACAATAAAAAGCAAACCAAAGAGTGGATGACATATATAGATTATATAGACTATAAGGTATTTCATGCAATAAGATCATCGTAATAATAATAATAATGAGTCCTGTAGTGTACGAACAATGGCTGCTCCTTCCTATTTAGCAGATTAGCTTTAGCAGTCGGCTCAGATTAACCTCACCTGTTTTCACAATGGCTGGATGGTGCGTTTAATCCCACTTGTGGCAGTCTTCCAGAGTATCCATTTACATCATTAACTCCTTCTGGTTGAGGGCGTGTGCAGCAGGCGGCTAACCTTTCCGTTGTTCAGATGGAGACATGGATGCTGCTAGTCACCTGTCACCGTAGCCTTGGTGCTTGCTAGCTTTTTATCTTTGATGACGAGGTGGACGCTGTGAGGATTCACAAGTCACATGGCTCTCCTTTATCGTTCAAATGAGACGAGCGTCAACCGCCGTGCTGGTATGGTTGTTCCTCATTTCAACACGTTATATGCGGCGAACAGCTTCAGAAGAGGAAGACATCTTTGTCAGTCGCCCAAAAATTTGACGTCAGCGAACACGTGCCATAATATAGAAGCTCTGATTGGACAGCTGCTTCTTTGTTTCACAGAACATATGCTACCCCTCCCAAATTACATGACATTATATACAGTACTGCATATACATACATACATCATCGATCCTCTCGTTTTTCACAGTAAATTACTGCATTTCCCCTTCTTTCCAGGCACCTTCTCGTTTTAATAGTTTCCCATATTTTCACTTTTATGATCTCTGGTTCAGTCAGGTTCTGTCTTCCGGTCCGCTCGGGCAACGTCCTGTAGCTAGTAAAGCAAGCCTTCAAAATAAAAGAAGCAAACAAGCATGTCAGTAAAATTACGTGTGACAACACGTTTGCTCCTGAGTTGAGCATGAATGACTGAAGAAATACATCTGAATGGATTTAGCCATTATGAAATCAGTTTAATGTACTACATTAACATTTTCAACTTAAATCACTTTAAGATCACAATCAGAAAATACAACAATAAAAGTTATACACCACAGGAAACTACAACTACATTATACAGTTGCTGTATATTAACATTTTACCAAAAATAATGCCATTGCAAAGTACAAATGCAATAATAATTTTGTTGCTGAAATAAGACCTATGTTAGACCAACAAACTATCATTAGATGTGCATGTGTACCTAATGTTGTGGCCAGTAGTGTATGTAACTGGGTGTCCCTGAGGTCTAGGCACATGGGCATAAATGCATATATTATGCAGTTACACACACAGATATAATTTTTTTTACTATATTTTATTTAAATGTGTTTTTAATTTGAGTTATGTTTAAATAATGTATAAATTGAGTGCATTATTTATTTGTTATTTATTAGTTAATTAATTAATTCATTGCTATTTTTTTGGGCACAAGATCTGTAGATCATTTGCCCAGCCTTTAGGGACACCCAGTATTATTGGTAAAAAAAAAAAAAATTGGTATAATCCTTGATGCTGGAGTTTTCTTCTTCATTCATCATCACAAAGGGTATTGACTCCATAAGCTGAAAAACAAACACAATAGTGCAATCAGGAGCTGTGAGAAGAGAGGTCTAACTCGTTAAGACAGATGAAAATGCTGATGAAAACAAATCATCATCATGCTCCTCTGCAAATGTGTTTGTTCCAGTCATCTTGTTTATAAGGTCATTGATCAGACTGATAAATGTGATCAATTGCATATTGTATGTATGTGTTCAGTGCATGTCACCTCAGGTTGTACTCCTGATCAGTTTGTTTTTGCAGCAACAAGTCCCGGATCTCTTCAGGGGGATCCAAACCGTGAAGCTTTGCCCTCTCCCATCTCTGAAGCCTGCTGATCCCTGCAGCAGGAAAAATGCCAGATCATGAAATCATCCATTCAGTGAAGATATTCCAGTTCTGTATTTTGCTGATGTGATCATTCCCTCTTTTTTTGATAGGTCATGTAGAAAAATAGCTGGAGTCCTGGAGAGATCAATCTACACTGGGGCATCTATGTTCTCCTTGTGCAAGCGTGGCTTTTCTCTGGGTACTCTGGCTTTCTCCCACATCCCAAAACATGCATGTTAGGTTAATTGGAGACTCTCAATTAGGAATAGTTGTTTGTCTACATGTCTGACAAGCATTCCACAGTAAGAATGTGTACTGTTACCTGTACAGGGGCCCCATCTCCACTCCAGGTCAAACTGTCTCAGTTTCTCTTCATCGTCATGATGACACGTAGCGGTTTCAGCATCTGGTCGATAAAATCATTCAGAGAAAATTCCATCACAACAAGATCAGGATGGCTATATGACATACTACCTGATCATAACTGTAACATCTCTACCTGCAACATCTAATAACATAGACTATATGTAGAAATAAACATTCATTTATTCATTCATGTTCTACCGCTTTTCCTCACGAGGGTCGTGGGGGATGCTGGAGCCTATCCCAGCTGTCTTCGGGCGAGAGGCGGGGTACACCCTGGACTGGTGGCCAGCCAATCCCAGGGCACATATAGACAAACAACCATTCACACTCACATTCATACCTATGGACAATTTGGAGTGGCTAATTAACCTAGCATGTTTTTGGAATGTGGGAGGAAACCGGAGTACCCGGAGAAAACCCACGCATGCACGGGGAGAACATGCAAACTCCACACAGAGATGGCCGAGGGTGGAATTGAACTCTGGTCTCCTAGCTGTGAGGCCTGTGCACTAACCACTTGACCGCCGTGCATGAAGTAACTGGTCAGATTAAAGTTGATGGCCCTTGGATAAGCCGACTCATATCAACATAAACAAAAATAGCTGCATCCAATCATCCAAGCCACCAAATAACACATCCATTTTGACATTAATCCCAACAAAGTCAACTTGTACAGGAAAATGATACCAACTCTGCACCGAAGGAGCAATTGGATCCTTTTTTGTCACTTTTCTTGCTTTCTTCACGACCTTAAATGAATCTGTTATAAGTCCATTCTTGGTAGTCATGACGACAGATGACCTGAAAGAAACATTTGAATATCAGCCAAACTGCTTCTTCCCAAACATGTTCAGTCATGGCGATGTTGTGGCTGCTGGTAGCCCCGCCCCTTCGACGTCAACTAGTTTCTTACTTTTTGTCCAATAATGGATGTCTTATTCAGGCAAAGGAAGCCTCAACAAGCTGCGTGCTCGATTGTTCGAGTCCTGATACATTTACAATAGTAATACTACATTTGTATGAAGGCCAAATAAAACTGTCTTTGTTGTCAAAAATCCTACCTGATACGACCAACGTCTTCTTCTTCGCTTCTAAATTGGCAGCATCAAACTTCAATAGTACTCTGTGGTCTGATATTAAAGTCGCATTAGTTTAAAAACACTAATCTACGTTTAATGTAATAAAATACGTCTTCGTTCCAGAAGAAGCCGTGTTTGTGACGTCAACGTCCTGCTTCTTCTTCGGTGGTAGCGATTTTCAATAGTTGATTACGCCACCCTGTGGTCAATAATGATAGCGCAATTGTTTAAAAAATATAGGAAATATTTGGTAAGCTGTTACATGTGAAACACAGGAAGCGATCAAACTATTTTTTTGCGAAATAAAGAAGAGCTAGAAGTGGATTAAATATTAAATTATTATTAAATAATACTCCTTTTCAGTCAACATGGGAAGTTGTAGAAGTGTAAACACGTGATGTACTTGCTAATACCGTCCAGCAGGGGGCAGGCTTGACCGCCATTGTTCGTGTCCCTCGGTCTCCAATGACCTTGCTGGATGAAGACACAACAGGCAGCCTTGACTGGCCTCAGTGGAAGTCCTATGACTTCCATTAGCATCACAGCCAAAGCAACACCAGGAGACAACAAGGCGGCAGTGAAGGCAACACAAGACAAGGTAAGTTTTCACACACACATGAATTAAAAAGTGTTGTGTGGTCAATGTTATTACCAAACTTATTCAGCCTGTATGGAACTTGAGTATTGTGTTTCAAAAGATCCTGTATAGTTAGCAGTAATGTATATATTAGTGTGTATATTTTGCAGAGAAACGTTTTTTCATGTTTTGGTTGCCATATTTCCACTAGCTGCGTTTCTAAGCACTTGTAGTTTGTCATTGTCATTATATCTTTATGTTTCACTGATATTTCTGTCAAAATTTGAGACGTCGCACTATGTTTGACTGTCCTTGAACGCACCACAGTTGTGTGCTGTGAGATGCCAAAGTTTGTTTAGTTACAGAAGCACTCACTGACTCGCAGTCAAACCGGCGTCAAAACTTGGAGTGAGGTGAACACAAGTTCAAATGTAATATCTACTTCTAGTACATTTAATAACAATCATCGTAAATAACAATTAAAAAAAACTTTAAACTATATTAGGAAAGCAGGAAGTGAACAAATGTAAGAGTTAGTGATTGTAAAAGTACCAGATGGAGGGGTAGGATTTAATAAGCTTTGCTTCTTCCTACTCCTTTTGGACATGTGGAAGTGGGAACTGATTATGGGATGCACTCAATTGGAATCTGATGCATGTTCAAATGAAATAAAAGCATTACCATTAATGATTCATATATCATAATATCATAATATAATTTATGTTAATATAGTGTTGACTGCTTGTTGCCTTCTGTAGCCTGGAGACATATGAGCCATGGTCTGCAGATGGCCCCTGCTCCGCACTTTGGGCACCCTTACTTTTTTGGCTTGTTAGTGGCGCTGTTTGATGGGCGAGCGATGGCGTTTGAGGGGGGAGGGGGGCTGCTTTACAACAGTCAGTCCTAACGAGCAACGTTTGTGGAGGTGCACATCTATGGAGTTATATTTGATTTGGCAAAGGCTAGCCTTTAGCAAAGGCTAGCCTTTAGCAAAGGCTATTTAGCAAAGCGATTTTTTTAAACTACTGTTGTGTGAGCGGGCACATTGCTGCGCTCGGTCACTCTCTCAGTCGCAATGGGCAGGTTGGTGACCCCTACCGTATGGGACAGTATGGGACTTGGAAAACATTGCATCTTGAGAAAGCTTCTACCGGCTGGAAAATGTTGAGTGAATTATCATGTGAGACGGCATCCTCTGCAGGATTCATACCTGCAGCACGCCTTTTTCCACTGAAACATAGCGCCATCAAACAGCATTCTACTGAAGTTAGCATAAAAAATAACATTATTTATCATTTAAATAATGATTTCATAGAATATGTAAGGATGCTAATGCCTAACCATGTATTGTGTCAAAGGTTATTTATGGGAAATTAGTTGCGCTCTTCTATTTTTGCAGTTCTTTGCAAGCGTTTGTTCCATTCTGGTTCGGCAGAACATTTGTCATCTTCTTTGGAAAAGTACACTCAGTAACGAAAGGAGATGTTGCTCCACACAGAGGAAGCCATTGCTTCATCGATAAGTACGCATGCACACACACGCCCTTACGACAGGCACACAATTGTTGTCATGACGTGTCAGCGTACCGTA